>NC_064433.1:563256-588256 GCF_023343835.1 Lagopus muta
ACCTCAAAAAATAAACCCAAATGACCCCAAAGAACCCCAAAACGAGCCAATGAACCCCAAAAAACCTCAAATATGTGCATCCCAGTGTTCATCCCAGTACAAACTGGGAGCATCCCCACATCCATCCCAGTACAAACTGGGAGCATCCCAGTGTCCATCCCAGTTCAAACTGGGAGCACCCCCACCTCCATCCCAGTTCAAACTGGGAGCATCCCCACCTCCATCCCAGTACAAACTGGGAGCATCCCATCCATCCCAGTACAAACTGGGAGCATCCCAGTGTCCATCCCAGTACAAACTGGGAGCATCCCAGTGTTCATCCCAGTACAAACTGGGAGCATCCCAGCGTCCATCCCAGTACAAACTGGGAGCATCCCAGTGTTCATCCCAGTACAAACTGGGAGCATCCCATCCATCCCAGTACAAACTGGGAGCATCCCAGTGTCCATCCCAGTACAAACTGGGAGCATCCCAGTGTCCATCCCAGTTCAAACTGGGAGCATCCCAGTGTCCATCCCAGTACAAACTGGGAGCATCCCAGTGTCCATCCCAGTTCAAACTGGGAACATCCCCACATCCATCCCAGTACAAACTGGGAGCATCCCATCCATCCCAGTACAAACTGGGAGCATCCCAGTGTCCATCCCAGTTCAAACTGGGAGCATCCCCACCTTCATCCCAGTACAAACTGGGAGGCATCCCAGCATCCTCCCCAGTACAAACTGGGAGCATCCCCACCTCCATCCCAGTTCAAACTGGGAGCATCCCAGTGTCCATCCCAGTACAAACTGGGAGCATCCCAGTGTCCATCCCAGTTCAAACTGGGAGCATCCCATCCATCCCAGTGCAAACTGGGAACATCCCAGTGTTCATCCCAGTACAAACTGGGAGCACCCCCCCCCCGCCCCCCCACTGCGGCTCATTCCCAGGCCCGCGGCTCAGCGAGGCAGCAGCGCCACCTGGCGGCGAGCAGCGCCGTGCCGCCTGCATCCCGTAACGCCGACCTGCAGCGCTGCTGCTGCTCTGCCGGCACGGACGCAGCCCAAAATCCCCCCCCATCCACTGCTCCCCCCATCCACTGCTCCCCCCATCAACTGCTCCCCCCATCCACTGCTCCCCCCATCCACTCCTCCCCCCATCCCTGCTCCCCCCCCATCCACTGCTCCCCCCATCCACTGCTCCCCCCATCCACTGCTCCCCCCCATCCACTGCTCTCCCCATCCACTGCTCCCCCCATCCACTGCTCACCCCCCCATCACTGCTCTCCCCCCATCCACTGCTCCCCCCATCCACTGCTCCCCCCCCCATCCACTGCTCCCCCCATCCACTGCTCCCCCCATCCACTGCTCCCCCCATCCACTGCTCCCCCCATCCACTGCTCCCCCCATCCACTGCTCCCTTCCCCCATCCACTGCTCTCCCCCCATCCACTGCTCCCCCCCCCATCCACTGCTCCCCCCCATCCACTGCTCCCCCCATCCACTGCTCCCCCCATCCACTGCTCCCCCCCCATCCACTGCTCCCCCCATCCACTGCTCCCCCCCATCCACTGCTCTCCCCATCCACTGCTCCCCCATCCACTGCTCCCCCCATCCACTGCTCTCCCCCCATCCACTGCTCTCCCCCATCCACTGCTCCCCCCATCCACTCCTCCCCCCATCCTCTGCTCCCCCCCTCACTGCTCTCCCCCCATCCACTGCTCTCCCCCATCCACTGCTCCCCCCATCCACTGCTCCCCCCATCCACTCCTCCCCCCATCCACTGCTCCCCCCATCCACTGCTCCCCCCATCCATTGCTCCCCCCCCATCCACTGCTCCCCCCATCCACTGCTCCCCCCATCCACTGCTCCCCCCCCCCATCCACTGCTCCCCCCATCCACTGCTCCCCCCCCATCCACTGCTCCCCCCATCCACTGCTCTCCCCCCATCCACTGCTCTCCCCCCCATCCACTGTTCCCCCCATCCACTTCTCCCCCCCATCCACTGCTCCCCCCATCCACTGCTCCCCCCCCATCCACTGCTCCCCCCATCCACTGCTCCCCCCATCCACTGCTCCCCCCCATCCACTGCTCCCCCCATCCACTGCTCTCCCCCCATCCACTGCTCTCCCCCCCATCCACTGTTCCCCCCATCCACTGCTCCCCCCCATCCACTGCTCCCCCCTCATCCACTGCTCCCCCCATCCACTGCTCCCTCCCCCCATCCACTGCTCCCCCCATCCATTCCCCCCCCATCCACTGCTCTCCCCCCCATCCACTGCTCCCCCCATCCACTGCTCCCCCCATCCACTGCTCTCCCCCCATCCACTGCTCCCCCCCATCCACTGCTCCCCCCATCCACTGCCCCCCCCATCCACTGCTCCCCCCATCCACTGCTCCCCCCATCCACTGCTCCCCCCCCATCCACCCAACATGTGACAACATCACAGAAGGCCACCAGGTTGGTCAAGCACCACCTCCCCCTGGTGAACCCATGCTGACTGCTCCTGATGACCCCCTTTTTCTCCCAGCTGCCTGCAGATGACATCCAGCACCAGCTGTTCCATCACCTTTCCATGGACGGAGGTGAAGCTGGCCTATAATTGCCTGGCTCTCCCTTCTTGCCCTTTTTGAACCCCGCAGTGACGCTGGCTGTCCTCCACTCTTCACGCACCCATAATCCCACCCTGCACCAACGCTGCTCCGCTGGCACAGACGCAGCCCCCATCCCACCCCCATTCCCCAGCTCACCTTGGCTACGAACTGCTTGTCCTTCTGATCCAGGTTGGCGGTCGGGGCCACGTAGTCCCTCCAGATCCTCAGCTTTCGTTCCTTGGCGAACCTGGAGGGAGAAAATTCACCCCTGGAGACCCCAGAGGGGACGGAGGCACCGCAGCAAGCGCGCACAACTTGCTCCCTATCCACCCTACCCTAAACCTGCTCCCTTCCCACCCCCCTTTCTGCCCTCTTTACTCTCCTCTCACCCCTCCCTCCCCTCCCTTCCCACCCCTCCTTGCCCACCTCCCACCCCCCCTCGCCCTGATCTCCCCCCGCTCACCTCTCGGCCGCACGCAGCTTCTCAGCTCCGCGGGTGTAGACGGCGATGGACCAATCCACGCAGCGGGCAAAGCCCTCCTGAGCAGCAGCTCGGTGATGTTGCCGTTCTGCAGAGCAGGGCGCACGGCTCAGTGCCTCCCGTGTCCCCAAACAGCCCCAACGCAACCCACAGAGCTCACCCCAAAAGGGGCTCCTCAGTGGGACCCTGCAGTCCCACGGCCATCAGAGCAGCGCACGCAGCTCGCGGGCCGCACCAGGATCACTCCAGGCTGAGAGTCGGCCAATAGTTGGCCAACGGTTGGACAACAGGTTGCACTGGATGCCAAGATGGCCAATGGTGTCCAACAGCTGAACAAAAGTTGACCAGGAGCCAGCAGGGTGACCTGGTGGCCGAGAAGGCCAATGGTGTCCTGGTTGACCAACTGATCAGCAGTTGGCCATGAGCCTTAAGTCTGCCCTGGTGGAAACGAAGGCCAATGGTGTCCTGGCAGACCAACAGTTGGCCAAAAGTTGACCAGGAGCCAGCAGTGTGACCTGGTGGGCAAGGAGGCCAACGGCATCCTGGTTGACCAACAGTTGGCCAACAGTAGGCCAGAAACCAGCAGTGTGACCTGGTGGCCAAGAAGCTAATGGTGTCCTGGTTGACCAACAGTTGGCCAACAGTTGACCAGGAGCCAGTAGTGTGCTCTAAAGGCCAAGAAGGCCAATGGTGTCCTCGTGGACCAACAGTTGGCCATGAACCAGTAGTGTGACCTGGTGGTCAAGAAGGACAACGGTGTCCTGGTTGACCAACAGTTGGCCAATGGTTGACCAGGAGCCAGCAGTGTGCCCTACAGGCCAAGAAGGACAATGGTGTCCTGGTCGACCAACAGTTGACCAACAGTTGGCCATGAGCCTTAAGTCTGCCCTGGTGGCAACGAAAGCCAATGGTGTCCTGGCAGAGCAACAGTTGGCCAAAAGTTGACCAGGAGCCAGCAGGGTAACCTGGACACTAAAAAGGCCAATGGTGTCCTGGTTGACCAACAGTTGGCCAATGGTTGACCAACAGTTGATCTGAAGCCAGCAGTGTGACCTGGTGGCCAGGAAGGACAATGGTGTCCTGGTGGACCAACAGTTGGCCAACAGTAGGCCAGAAACCAGCAGTGTGCCCTGGTGGCCAAGAAGGCCAATGGTGTCCTGGTTGACCAACAGTTGGCCAACAGTTGACCAGGAGCCAGTAGTGTGCTCTAAAGGCCAAGAAGGCCAACGGTGTCCTCGTGGACCAACAGTTGGCCATGAAACAGTAGTGTGACCTGGTGGTCAAGAAGGACAACGGTGTCCTGGTTGACCAACAGTTGGCCAATGGTTGACCAGGAGCCAGCAGTGTGGCCTACAGGCCAAGAAGGCCAACGGTGTCCTGGTTGACCAACAGTTGACCAACAGTTGGCCATGAGCCTTAAGTCTGCCCTGGTGGCCAAGAAGGACAATGGTGTCCTGGCAGACCAAAAGTTGGCCAAAAGTTGACCAGGAGCCAGCAGTGTGCCCTGGAGACTAAAAAGGCCAACGATGTCCTGGTTGACCAACAGTTGGCCCTGAACCAGTAGTGTGACCTGGTGGTCAAGAAGGCCAACGGTGTCCTGGTTGACCAACAGTTGGCCAATGGTTGACGAACAGTTGATCTGAAGCCAGCAGTGTGACCTGGTGGCCAAGAAGGACAATGGTGTCCTGGTGGACCAACAGTTGGCCAACAGTTGGCCATGAACCAGTAGTGTGCCCTGGTGGTCAAGAAGCTAATGGTGTCCTAGTTGACCAACAGTTGACCAACAGTTGGCCATAAGCCTTAAGTCTGCCCTGGTGGCAACGAAAGCCAACGGTGTTCTGGCAGACCAAAAGTTGGCCAAAAGTTCACCAGGAGCCAGCAGTGTGGCCTACAGGCCAAGAAGGACAACAGTGTCCTGGTTGACCAACAGTTGGCCATGAACCAGTAGTGTGACCTGGTGGTCAAGAAGGCCAATGGTGTCCTGGCAGACCAACAGTTGGCCAACAGTTGGCCAAAAGTTGACCAGGATCCAGCAGTGTGGCCTACAGGCCAAGACGGTCAACGGTGTCCTGGTTGACCAACAGTTGGCCAACAGTTGGCCATGAACCAGTAGTGTGCCCTGGTGGTCAAGAAGGCCAACGGTGTCCTGGCAGACCAACAGTTGGCCAATGGTTGACAATAGTTGATATGAAGCCAGCAGTGTGCCCTAAAGGCCAAGAAGGACAACTGTGTCCTGGTTGACCAACAGATGGCCAACAGTTGGCCATAAGCCTTAAATCTGCCCTGGTGGCAACGAAAGCCAACGGCATCCTGGCAGACCAAAAGTTGGCCAAAAGTTCACCAGGAGCCAGCAGTGTGGCCTACAGGCCAAGATGGTCAACGGTGTCCTGGTTGACCAACAGTTGGCCATGAACCAGTAGTGTGACCTGGTGCCAAGAAGCTAATGGTGTCCTGGTTGACCAACAGTTGGCCAAAAGTTGACCAGGAGCCAGTAGTGTACCCTAAAGGCCAAGAAGGCCAATGGTGTCCTCGTGGACCAACAGTTGGCCAATGGTTGACCAACAGTTGATCTGAAGCCAGCAGTGTGACCTGGTGGCCGAGAAGGCCAATGGTGTCCTGGCAGACCAACAGTTGGCCAAAAGTTGACCAGGAGCCAGCAGTGTGACCTGGAGACCAAGAAGGCCAACGGTGTCCTGGTTGACCAACCGTTGACCAACAGTTGACTGATGGTTGACCAGGAGCCAGCAGTGTGACCTGGAGACTAAAAAGGCCAACGGTGCCCTGCTTGACCAAGAGTTGATGAACCGTTGACCATGAACCAGCAGTGCGTTCTGGTGGCCAAGAAAGCCAACGGGACCCCAGGGTGCATTGCAAAAAGCTGCTTAAAAGGAGCCCTGTGGAGGACCTGGGTGTCCTGGTGGCCAACAGTTCACCAACGGTTGACCGCGCATTGATCACGAGCCAACGGCGCGGCCTGGTGCTCTGGGAACTGCTTTCTGGGGTCGTTGGATGGGGGATCTCTAGAAGTCCCTTCCAACACCTACAGCCTTGGGATCCCAAGATGCTGCACCCTCCCAACCAGCTCCAGCACCTCCATCAGGGGTCTCCACATTTCAGGGACCCCTGTGGGGGCACCTCAGACCTCAAGGATCCTCCTGGACCTCGGTGACCTTCCTGGGGCATCCCACATCTCAGGGACCCTTCCTGGGCTACCATGGACTGCAATGGACAGACCAACAGCCCCTAGGGGTTCCCCATCATCCCACCCCTCCCTCCAGCCCCACTTGCCGGGTGCAGGATGGTGCCCAGGATGTTCTGGTTGTGGCAGCTCTCCAGCACGATCTGCACGTCCCTCTGCAGCAGCCGCGACTCCGTGAAGAATTTGGCTTCAGCTGCAAACGGCTCAGGGACCTCCGTGGCATCCGCCTCCCGTTTGAATGTGGGGCACTGTGATGTGATGGGGGAGGAAGAGGGGGGGGGGACGGGATACTGTTAAGGGCACGGAGGGGTGCCCAAAAACCTCAGCTGGGGGGGGGGGGGGGGAAGTTGCCCCCCACACACAGGGATGCCATCGTGGCGCAAAGGCATTGGGACAGGAGCTCAGCCAAGCCCAGCAGTGGGGATGCGCTGGGAGGCTCTGAAGGGGTCGGGTCTGGTCCTTGTTCAGAACAGGTTGAGAATGGATGGGAAGGGGGAATGGATGAGAAGGGATGGGAAGGGGAGCTGCCTGCTCCACACTGGAATCGTTTCCAAGACGGCCCTGCAGCATCGGGGCTGTGGGGAGGACAAGGCGTCTCCACAGGCACTCCTGGTGGTCTCAATCCCCACTGCATTCCCAGGAAGAGTGAGCCCAGGTAGGGAATGCTCCACCACTCAAGAGCCCCCACACACGGGCCAGCAGCTGCCATGGACTCTCATAGGGCAGTCGGCATCTCTGGGACCCTCCTGGGACACCTCAGGGACCCCTCGTAGGGCATCCTGCATCTTGGTGACCCTCTGGGGGGCACCCCACATTTCAGGGACCCGTGGGGGGCACCCCAGATATCTGGGACCCTCAGGGATCCTCTTGGAGAGGCCTGGACCCCGGTGTCCCACCTGGAATGTCCCACATTTCAGGCAACCATGTGGGGCACCCCACATCTTGAAGATGCTTCCTGGGTCACCTCAGATCTCAGGGACCCCTCGTAGGGCATCCTGCATGTTGGTGACCCTCCTGGGGGCACCCCACATTTCAGGGACCCATATGAGGCACCCCAAATCTCTGGGACCCTCCTGGGGGCACCCTAGACCTCAGGGATCCTCTTGGAGAGGCCTGGACCCAGGCGACCCTCCTGGAATGTCCCACATTTCAGGCAACCATGTGGGGCACCCCACATCTTGAAGATGCTTCCTGGGTCACCTCAGACCTCAGGGACCCCTCATAGGGCATCCTGCATCTTGGTGACCCTCCTGGGGGCACCCCACATTTCAGAGCCCCATATGAGGCACCCCAAATCTCTGGGACCCTCCAGGGGCAGCCCAGACCTCAGGGATCCTGGAAACCCTTCTGGAGCACCCCACCATTTTAGGGATCCAAGTGGGACATTCACAACCTTGGGGATGTTTCCAGGACCTGTGGGGGGTCCAGTTACATCCTGGATCTTGGGCAGCAGGGTGCTGGTACCCACCAACCCCAAATCACCCACATTCCTGCAGCGACATCCCCTCGCATCAGACCCAAAAGCACAGAGATGGGAGGAAGGAAACCCATTTCACAGGGCATCCCAGACCTCAGGGACCTGTTTGAGGCACCCCACATCTGAGGGACCCTTCCTGGGACACCCTGGACTGCACAGACCCTCATGATGCATTGGGAGCCCTCCTGGAGCACCCCACATTTCAGGGACCCATGTGGGACACTCAACATCTTGGGGATGCTTCCCGGGGCACCCCAAAACTCAGGGACCCCTCATAGGGCATCCTGCATCTTGGTGACCCTACATGGGGCACCCCAAATCTCAGGGACCCTTCCTGGGGGACCATGGCCTGCACAGACATCTGTGGGCCATCCCGCATTTCGGGGACCCTCCTGGGACACCCCACATTTCAGGGACCCCTGTGGGGCACCTCCAGACCTCAGGGACCCTCCTGGGGAACCCTGGACCTTGGTGACCCACCTGGGGCATCCCATATCTTAAGGACCCTTCCTGGGCTACCATGGACTTCATGGACACTTGTGGGACATCCCGGGATACCCTACATTTCAGGGACCCATGTGGGGCACCCCAGATTTTAGGGACCCATATGGGACACCCCACATTTTGAAAAGCCTTCCTGGGGCACCCCAGACTGCAGTGACCCTTGGGGGGCATCCCATATCTCAGAGACCCTCCTAATGCACCACAGATCTCTGGGACCCTCCTGCGGCACCCCAAGCACGCTCATGGGGGAACCCACACCTCAAGGACCCCCTCGTGGGGCACCTTGTATCTGGGGGACCATCCTAGGCTGCTCCACATCTTGGTGACCCTCCTGGGGGCACCCCACACTTCAGGGACCCGTGGGGGGCACCCCAGATCTCTGGGACCCTCAGGGATCCTCTTGGAGAGGCCTGGACCCTGGCGACCCTCCTGGAATGTCCCACATTTCAGGCAACCATGTGGGGCACCCCACATTTTGTAGATGCTTCCTGGGTCACCTTAGACCTCAGGGAATCCCCATAGGGCACCCTGCATCTTGGTGACCCTCCTGGGGGCACCCCACATTTCAGAGACCCATATGAGGCACCCCAAATCTCTGGGACCCTCCTGGGGCAGCCCAGACCTCAGGGATCCTGGAAACCCTTCTGGAGCACCCCACCATTTTAGGGATCCAAGTGGGACATTCACAATGTTGGGGATGCTTCCAGGACCTGGGGGGGGTCCAGTTACATCCTGGATCTTGGGCAGCAGGGTGCTGGTACCCACCAACCCCAAATCACCCACATTCCTGCAGCGACATCCCCTCGCATCAGACCCGAAAGCACAGAGATGGGAGGAAGGAAACCCATTTCACAGGGCATCCCAGACCTTAAGGACCTGTTTGAGGCACCCCAGACCTTAAGGACCTGTTTGAGGCACCCCACACCTTAAGGACCTGATTGAGGCACCCCAGACCTTAAGGACCTGTTTGAGGCACCCCAGACCTTAAGGACCTGTTTGAGGCACCCCAGATCTCAGGGACCTGATTGAGGCATCCCAGACCTTAAGGACCTGTTTGAGGCATCTCAGACCTCAGGGACCCTTCCTGGGGCACCTGGGACTGCACAGACCCTCACGGGACATCCCACATCTCAGGGACCCATATGGGGCACCCCACATCTCAGGGACCCTTCCTGGGACACCCTGGACTGCACAGACCCTCATGATGCATTGGGAGCCCTCCTGGAGCACCCCACATTTCAGGGACCCATGTGGGACACTCAACATCTTATGGATGCTTCCCGGGGCACCCCAAAACTCAGGGACCCCTCGTAGGGCATCCTGCATCTTGATGACCCTACATGGGGGGCACCCCACATCTCAGGGACCTGTTTGAGGCACCCCACACCTTAGGGCTCAGTTTGAGGCACCCCAGACCTTAAGGACCTGTTTGATGCACCCCAGATCTTAAGGACCTGTTTGAGGCACCCCAGACCTCAGGGCCCTGTTGGAGGCACCCCACACCTTAGGGACCTGTTTGAGGCACCCCAGACCTTAAGGACCTGTTTGAGGCACCCAGACCTCAGGGACCTGTTTGAGGCACCCCACACCTTAAGGACCTGTTTGAGGCACCCAGACCTCAGGGACCTGTTTGAGGCACCCCACACCTTAGGGCTCTGATTGAGGCACCCAGACCTCAGGGACCTGTTTGAGGCATCCCAGACCTTAAGGACCTGTTTGAGGCACCCCAGACCTCAGGGCCCTGTTGGAGGCACCCCACACCTTAGGGACCTGTTTGAGGCACCCCAGACCTTAAGGACCTGTTTGAGGCACCCCAGACCTCAGGGACCTGTTTGAGGCACCCCAGACCTCAGGGCCCTGTTTGAGGCACCCCACACCTTAAGGACCTGTTTGAGGCACCCCACACCTTAAGGACCTGTTTGAGGCCCCCCAGACCTCAGGGCCCTGATTGAGGCACCCCAGACCTTATGGACCTGTTTGAGGCACCCCAGACCTGAGGGAAGAGACCCCCCTGCCCAACACCCCAACAGCCAAACCTCACCTTGATCCCCGACAGCATGACCGTGACCAGGTAGTAATCCGGCAGCAGGAGGGCTCTGACCACGCTGCCATCCCTCACGTGCTCAATGATGGCTGCAGAGTGAGACCACACATCCATGCTGGTGCCACGGTGAGGGGGATGCAGAGCCAGGCCCACCTCCCCCCCCCTCTACAACCCCGTGGCCCCCAAGCAGGGCAATCCCAGCAGCGCTGCATGCAACCTGCAGGTCGCCAACACGCAGCGCCGCGCTGCCCTCCGGCTCACCCACCGTTGACAGGCTTCTGGTGCATGGAATCCACAAAGTGCCGTGGGTTCTCGATGGTGTATTTGAGGTCACGGATGGTGTGTGAGCCCGTGCCTTCGCTCCACATCCCTTTCTTGGCACTCTTGGCTTGCTCCTCCAGCTCTGCCAGCCGGCTCTGCTCGGAGCTGCAGGGAAGCGGACAGAGCGGCTCAGCGCCAAGCGGAGCATCCGTTGCTCAAGGTGCTTTACTGGATGCTGCAGCAACCAGAGCTCCAGGTGAGGGATGGGTGATGCTGCCAGCAGCGACGTGCCGTGCATCAGAGCCCGGTGGGCACACAGGGGGAATCTCCAGCAACCACAAATCCACCTCCACGCGAGCACCGCTGCCCTCTGCACGGCGCCTGCCGTGTACAGCAGATGGGAAGAGGTGACAGCAGGGAGCGAAGGGAAGGGTGACAGCAGGGGCAGCAGCGGGTTGGCAGCAGGGATCCCAGGCAAGGATGATGCTCAGGGCTGCCTGGGAGCATGGTGAGGTCTGGGGAACCAGGAGGCAGCAGGCTGGCAGCCCGGGGAGCAAGGCTGCGGTGAAGCGGAGCGCTGCCAAGCGCTGTTACGCTCCATTAAACAAAACCTCGGGATATTTCTGCTCTCAGATTTCTTCAGCTCCGCTGAAGAGGGCAAAGCTGCAAGCTGAGGAACGCTGAGTGGCTCCAGACGGGCCTGGTGTTAAATACGTGGGGAGCAGCAGCACACGTGGGGCTCAGCCAGCAGCTCCGGGCAGCCCGCAGCCCTCCCCTGCCTGCACAGAGCCCTCCTGGAGCTGCTGGTAATTAACACGGCCTTGCAATTAGGAGAGCAAACACAGAGCAGCAGGTTGCTACAGGCAATGTTTAATTGCAGGGTGCTGAGTTCCATGGGGTTTGTGTTACAGTGCTGGTGTTATGTGGACCCAGGGGGGGGTTGGCATGTCCTGAACCCCCAGCACGGAGCAATGGGGAGAGGGGACGGAGCAGCCGAGCACTGCTATCACTGTGGGATGGTGTAGAGTGAGCACAGAGCTGGGGAATGGTTGGGGGGGTTGGGAGGGACCCTCTGGATCACAAAATGGTCAGGTAGGGTTGGAAGGGACCTCGCGGATCACTGGAACATGGAATGGTTGGGTTGGGTTGGAAGGGAAATCGCAGAGCTCAGAACCACAGAGTGGTGGGGTTGGGAGGGACCTTATGGGATACAGAGCCATAGAATGGTTGGGTTGGGTTGGAAGGGACATCGCAGAGCTCAGAACCAGAGAATGGTTGGGTTGGAAGGGACCTTATGGGACACAGAGCCATAGAATGATTGGGTTGAGTTGGAAGGGACATTACAGAGCTGAGAATCATAGAATGGTTGGGTTGCAAAGGACCTTATAGATCATAGGTATAGAGAATGGCTGGGTTGGGTTGGGAGGAACATTACAAAGCTTAAATCCACAGAATGGTTGGGTTGGAAGAGACCTTATGGGACACAGAGCCATAAAGTGCTTTGGGTTGGGTCAGAAGAGACATTACATAGCTTAGAACCACAGAATGGTTGGGCTGGAAGGGACCTTATGGGACACAGAGCCACAGAATGGTTGGGTTGGGTTGGAAGAGACCTTACAGAGCTTAGAACCACAGAATGGCTGGGCTAGAAGGGACCTTATGGGACACAGAGCCATAGAGTGGTTGGTTTGGGATGGAAGGGACTTTATAGAACTTAGAAGCATAGAATGGCTGGGATGGAAGAGACCTTGTAGAGCACAGAGCCACAGAGTGGTTGGGTTGGAAGGGACCTTAAAGATTACAGAGCACAGAGTGGTTGGGTTGAGTTGGAAGGGACATTACAGGGGTGAGAACCACAGAATGGCTGGGTTGGAAAGGACCATATAGATCACAGGAATTTAGAACGGCTGGGTTGGAACATTATAAAGCTCAGAACCACAGAGTGGTTGTGTTGGGGGGACCTTATGGATCACAGAGCCATAAAGTGCTTTGGGTTGGGTCGGAAGAGACCTTATAGAGCTGAGAACCACAGAATGGTGGGGTTGGAAGGGACCTTATGGGACACAGAGCCACAGAGTGGTTGCGTTGAGTTGGAAGGGACATTACAGAGCTGAGAATCGTAGAATGGTTGGGTTGGAAAGGACCTTATAGATCATAGGGATATAGAATGGCTGGGTTGGAAGGGACCTTATGGGATACAGAGCCATAGAATGGTTGGGTTGAGTTGGAAGGGACATTACAGAGCTGAGAATCATAGAATGGTGGGGTTGGGAGGGATCTTATGGGATACAGAGCCACAGAGTGGTTGGGTTGAGTTGGGTTGGAAGGGACATCGCAGAGCTCAGAACCACAGAATGGTGGGGTAGGAAGGGACCTTATGGGACACAGAGCCATAGAGTGGTTGGGTTGAGTTGGAAGGGACATTAAAGAGCTGAGAATCACAGAATGGATCGGTTGGAAGGGACCTTATGGATCACAGAGCCATAAAGTGCTTTGGGTTGGGTCAGAAGAGACATTACAGAGCTTAGAACCACAGAATGGTTGGGCTAGAAGGGAACTTATGGGATACAGAGCCACAGAGTGGTTGGGTTGGGATGGAAGGGACATTACAGAGCTGAGAATCATAGAATGGTTGGGTTGCAAAGGACCTTATAGATCATAAGGATAGAGAATGGCTGGGTTGAGTTGGAAGCAACATTATAAAGCTCAGAACCACACAGTGGTTGTGTTGGGAGGGACTTTATGGATCACAGAGCCATAAAGTGCTTTGGGTTGGGTTGGAAGAGACATTATAAAGCTTAGCAACACAGAATGGTTGGGCTAGAAGGGACCTTATGGGACACAGAGCCATAAAGTGCTTTGGGTTGGGTCAGAAGAGACATTACAGAGCTTAGAACCACAGAATGGTTGGGCTGGAAGGGACATTGTGGGACACAGAGCCATAGAGTGGTTGGGTTGGGATGGAAGGGACTTTATAGAACTTAGAATCATAGAATGGTTGGGATGGAAGAGATCTTGTAGAGCACATAGCCACAGAGTGGTTGGGTTGAGTTGGAAGGGACATTACAGAGCTCAGAACCACAGAATGGTTGGGTTGGAAAGGACCTTATAGATCATAGGGATATAGAATGGCTGGGTTGGAAGGGACCTTATGGGATACAGAGCCACAGAGTGGTTGGGTTGGGATGGAAGGGACTTTAAAGAACTTAGAAGCATAGAATGGTTGGGTTGGAAGAGATCTTGTAGAGCACAGAGACACAGAGTGGTTGGGTTGAGTTGGAAGGGACATTACAGAGCTGAGAATCATAGAATGGGTGGGTTGCAAAGGACCTTATAGATCATAGGGATACAGAATGGCTGGGTTGGGTTGGAAGGAACATTATAAAGCTCAGAACCACACAGTGGTTGTGTTGGGAGGGATCTTATGGATCATAGACCCATAGAGTGGTTGGTTTGGGATGGAAGGGACTTTATAGAACTTAGAAGCATAGAATGGTTGGGTTGGAAAGGACCTTATACAGCACAGAGCCATACAGTGGCTAAGTTGAGTTGGAAGGGACATTACAGAGCTGAGAATCACGGAATGGTTGGGTTGGAAGGGTCCTCATGGGACATAGAGCCACAGAATGGTTGGGTTGAGTTGGAAGAAACACCGGTTGCTGTAGCATGACTGAGTTGGAAAGGATCTTGTAGAACACAAAGACATAGAATGGCTGGGTTGGAAAGGACCTTGTAGAACACAGAGACATGGAATGGTTGGGTTGGAAAGGACCTTGTAGAGCACAGAGACAGAATGGTTGGGTTGGAAAGGACCTTGTAGAACACAGAGACATAGAATGGTTGGGTTGGAAAGGACCTTGTAGAGCACAGAGACATAGAATGGTTGGGTTGGAAAGGACCTTGTAGAGCACAGAGACACAGAATGGTTGGGTTGGAAAGGACCTTGTGGAGCACAGAGACATAGAATGGTTGGGTTGGAAAGGACCTTGTAGAGCACAGAGACAGAATGGTTGGGTTGGAAAGGATCTTGTAGAGCACAGAGACATAGAATGGCTGGGTTGGAAAGGACCTTGTAGAGCACAGAGACATGGAATGGTTGGGTTGGAAAGGACCTTGTGGAGCACAGAGACATAGAATGGCTGGGTTGGAAAGGATCTTGTAGAGCACAGAGACATAGAATGGTTGGGTTGGAAAGGACCTTGTAGAGCACAGAGACATAGAATGGTTGGGTTGGAAAGGATCTTGGAGAGCACAGAGACATGGAATGGCTGGGTTGGAAAGGACCTTGTAGAGCACAGAGACACAGAATGGTTGGGTTGGAAAGGACCTTGTAGAGCACAGAGACATAGAATGGTTGGGTTGGAAAGGACCTTGTAGAACACAGAGACATAGAATGGTTGGGTTGGAAAGGATCTTGTAGAGCACAGAGACAGAATGGTTGGGTTGGAAAGGACCTTGTAGAGCGCAGAGACATAGAATGGTTGGGTTGGAAAGGACCTTGTAGAGCACAGAGACAGAATGGTTGGGTTGGAAAGGACCTTGTAGAGCACAGAGACAGAATGGTTGGGTTGGAAAGGACCTTGTAGAGCACAGAGACATAGAATGGTTGGGTTGGAAAGGACCTTGTAGAGCACAGAGACAGAATGGTTGGTTTGGAAAGGACCTTGTAGAACACAGAGACATGGAATGGCTGGGTTGGAAAGGACCTTGTAGAACACAGAGACATAGAATGGTTGGGTTGGAAAGAACCTTGTAGAACACAGAGACATAGAATGGTTGGGTTGGAAAGGATCTTGTAGACCACTGAACTATGGAACCCCACCATTGTTTCTGTTGCCAAAGGAGCCCCCTACCTCTCCCCCACCATGGGCTGGTTGCCCCCCACAACCTCAGGCTGCCCAGAACCCAACCCACGGCCTCGGGCACCTCCACAGACGGGGTACCCACAGCCCCCCCCCATCACCAAGCTGGGGTTCATACATACTTGTTGGCACGGATCCCCTCCCGGCGCGATGCCAGCCCCTCTGCCACCAGCGACTCGGCGATGTTCTCACCACTCGTGTCTGCAGGGAGAGGAGAGGAGAGCAGTCAGCATGCAAGGAAAGATGCATTTCATCCCTGGAACGCATCCACGAATGGGTTGACCACGAGGAGATGAGGTGTGTGAGCGCAGTCCAGGCTCTGCACCCACTGCTATGGAGCACCTGCCCCCCTCAGCATGGCAATTTCAGCAGCAGGGGGGTGGGTACCTGCGTGACACCACCCCAGTGCCCCACAGGGAGCTCCCTGTCCCTCCCTATAGGCTTAGAGACAACAAAACGGGCCGTGCAGACCCTCCAGGCCCACCCCACAGAAACCTGACAGCTGTGCTATCCCCAAACACGACCCCACAGCCATGCAGGATGAGGGGAAAGCTCTGACCCTCCTCACCCAGAGCCTTGGTGCCGTGGGGATGCTCTGCCCCCTTACAAAGGCTGGAGCAGAAGGCTCCCCCCATTGATTTCAGGGTGCACCTATCAGTGGGATGAGCCCCAGCACGGCGCATTGCTTCCATAGGAACGCATCCCACAGCATCCCAGCACCGCGGGGCTCTCCGTGTTCCATTCAATGGGCGACATCCCTCAGCTCCTTGGGGATCCTCCAAGCGGGTTTGGGGGATCCCCAAAACACAACAACAGCCTTCCTTGGCAAAAAAAAACACCAGGGTTTTGTGGTGCTGGGGGGGGCCATGCGGGGAGCGGGGGAGGAGCGTGGTGAAGCTGCTGCAGCACTTTCACGTTAATTGCACTCCCAACCCTGACAAACTTCATCAGGAAGCATTTTCTGCTTCGTTTCTCCCCTGCAGCACCGTGACAGGCTGGGATGGAACAATGAGGATGACACCTACACAGAAAACCTTGTACGTGGCAGACGAGGAGGCTGCAAAGGCTGCGAGGAGACCGATGGAGCAGCAAAACCCTTTCCAAAATGCATTCCCACCCCCAGCGATGCTGTGGGGCAGCTCAGCACCACCTGAACCCCTGAGCAGGACCAGCAAGCTCTGCCCACCCCTGCCCTCCTGCATTTTCCACACCCAAGTGCTCACACCTCAGCGTTGCCCAGAGAGAAATCTGCTCTGCCAGCCCCGTGCTTGGAAGCACCATGGATGTATGGGGTTGGGGCTGGATGGGCTTTATGGTCCCTTCCAACCCAACTGCTCTATGGCTCTGTGATCTGCAAGGACCCTTCCAACCCAAATGACCAATTCTGTGGCTCTGTGATCTGCAAGGACCCTTCCAACCCAACTGACCAATTCTATGGCTCTGTAAGGACCCTACCAACCCAACCACTCTATGGCTCTGTGATCTGTAAGGACCCTTCCAATCCAACTGAGCAATTCTACGGCTCTGTGATCTGCAAGGACCCTTCCAACCCAACCACTCTTGTGATCTGTAAGGACCCTTCCAACCCAACTGAGCAATTCCATGGCTCTGTGATCTGTAAGGACCGTACCAACCCAACCACTCTTGTGATCTGTAAGGACCCTTCCAACCCAAATGACCAATTCCATGGCTCTGTGATCTGTAAGGACCCTTCCAACCCAACTGACCAATTCTATGACTCTGTGATCTGTAAGGACCCTTCCAACCCAACCACTCTTGTGATCTGTAAGGACCCTTCCAACCCAACTGAGCAATTCTATGGCTCTGTGATCTGTAAGGACCCTTCCAACCCAACCACTCTTGTGATCTCTAAGGTCCCTTCCAACCCAACTGCCCAATTCTATGGCTCTGTGATCTGCAAGGACCCTTCCAACCCAACCACTCTTGTGATCTGTAAGGATCCTTCCAACCCAAATGACCAATTCTATGGCTCTGTGATCTGCAAGGACCCTTCCAACCCAACCACTCTTGTGATCTGTAAGGATCCTTCCAACCCAAATGACCAATTCTACGTCTCTGTGATCTGCAAGGACCCTTCCAACCCAACTGACCAATTCTATGACTCTGTGATCTGCAAGGACCCTTCCAACCCAACCACTCTTGTGATCTGTAAGGACCCTTCCAACCCAACTGACCAATTCTGTGGCTCTGTGATCTGTAAGGACCCTTCCAACCCAACTGACCAATTCTACGTCTCTGTGATCTGCAAGGACCCTTCCAACCCAACTGACCAATTCTATGACTCTGTGATCTGCAAGGACCCTTCCAACCCAACCACACTTGTGATCTGTAAGGTCCCTTCCAACCCAACTGAGCAATTCCGTCTCTCTGTGATCTGTAAGGACCCTTCCAACCCAACCACACTTGTGATCTGTAAGGACCCTTCCAACCCAACTGACCAATTCTATGGCTCTGTGATCTGTAAGGACCCTTCCAACCCAAATGACCAATTCTATGGCTCTATGATCTGTAAGGACCCTTCCAACCCAACCACTCTATGGCTCTCTGATCTGTAAGGGCCCTTCCAAACCAACCATTCCTGTGATCTGTAAGGACCCTTCCAACCCAACTGAGAAATTCTATGGCTCTGTGATCTGCAAGGATCCTTTCAACCCAACCACTGTATGGCTCTGGGATCTGCAAGGACCCTTCCAACCCAACCGCTCTTGTGATCTGTAAGGTCCCTTACAACCCAAATAACCAATTCTATGGCTCTGTGATCTGCAAGGACCATTCCAACCCAACCACTCTTGTGATCTGTAAGGACCCTTCCAACCCAACTGAGCAATTCTATGGCTCTATGATCCGCAAGGATCTTTCCAACCCAACCACACTTGTGATCTGTAAGGTCCCTTCCAACCCAACCACTCTATGGCTCTGTGATCTGCAAGGACCCTTCCAACCCAACCACTCTATGGCTCTGTGATCTGCAAGGACCCTTCCAACCCAACCACCCCACAGCTCTACGATCTATGAGGTCCCTTCCAAACCAAACCCTCCATGGCTCTGGGATCCACACAGTCCCTTCTAACCCAACCCAACCCACAATCTGGCTCTGCAATAACGTCCCTTCCAATGCAACCACTCCATGCATCTCTGATCTACAAGATCCCTTCCAACCCAATCCGACCGTTCTACGGCTCGATGATCAATAAGATCCCTTCCAACCCAACCACTGCTTGGTTCTGTGATCCATGAGGCCCCTTCCAATCCAACCCAACCACTCTGCGGCTCTGCAATCCACAAGGCCCCATACAAACCAACCACTCTACAGCTCTGGGATCTATGAATCTGGGATCTATGAATCTGGGATCTATGAATCTGGGATCTATCCTTTCCAACCCAACCACTCTGTGACTATGATCTATGAGGACCTTTCCAACCCGACCCAACCCATGCTCTGGTTCTGTAATCCAGAATCTCCCTTCCTGTGCAACCCAAACACTCTATGGCTCCATGACTAATAGGATCCCTTCCAACCCAACCATTCTATGGGTCTGTGATCCACAAGATCCTTTCCAATCCAATCTAACCATTCCATGACCAATAAGATCCCTTCCAACCCAACCACTATATGGCTCTGCAATCCATAACGTCCCTTCCAGACCTACAACTCTGTGGCTGTGATCTACAAGGTCCCTTCCAACACAAACCATCCCATCCTCTGGCTCTGTAATCCATGACCTCTTCCAATGTAACTCCATCATTCTATGGCTCCACGGCTGATAAAATCCCTTCCAACCCAACCAATTGGTGGCTCTGCAATCCATAACGCCCCTTCCAACCCAACCGCTCTAAGGATCTATGATCTACAAGATCCCTTCCAACCCAACCCAACCACTCTACAGCTCTGCAATCCATACAGTCCCTTCTAACCCAACCACTCTATGGTTCTGCCATCCATGAGGTCCCTCCCAACCCAAACCAACCCATGCTCTGGCTCTGCAATCCCTAGGGTCCCTCCCAACCCAATCCAACCATGCTACGGCTCTGTGATCAATAAGATCCCTTCCAACCCAACCATTTGGTGGCTCTGTAATCCATCCAGTCCCTTCCACCCCAACCACTCTATTGTTCTGTGATCCATGAGGCCCCTTCCAATCCAACCCAATCATTCTCTGGCTCTGCAATCCACCAGGCCCCTTACAAACCAACCACTCTACAGCTCTGGGGTCTGTGAAGTCTTTTCCAACCCAACCACTGGATGACTCTATGATCTATGAGGTCCCTTCCAACCCAATCCAAACATTCCATGGCTCTCTGATCAATAAGATCCTTTCCAATCCAACCATTTGCTGGCTTTGTGATCCATGAGGTCCCCTCCAACCCAACCCAACCACTCTATGGCTCCATGATCAATAAGATCCTTTCCAATCCGACCATTTGCTGGCTTTGTGATCCATGAGGTCCCCTCCAACCCAATCCAACCATTCTATGGCTCCATGATCAATAAGATCCTTTCCAATCCATCCATTTCCTGGCTTCGTGATCCATAAGGACCCTTCCAACCCAACTCAACCATTCTATGGCTCCGTGATCAATAAGATCCTTTCCAATCCAACCATTTGCTGGCTTTGTGATCCATAAGGACCCTTCCAACCCAACCCAACCCAACCCAACCCAACCCAACCACTCTATGGCTCCATGATCTACGAGGTCCCTTCCAATGCAACCCGTTCTCTGCCTCTGCAATCCATGAGGTCCATCTATAAGATCCCTTCTGACCCAACCCAACTATTTTAAGTCTCTATGATCTGTAAGGTCCCTTCCAACCCAAGCCATGCCTCAATCCCCCGCCCCAACCCAACCATCCTGTGACCCCACACCCCCAGGGGAGCGCTGCACCAACGTGCAGAGAGACACACAGCTCTGGTGAGAGCCAGGATCAAACCCAAAGCAAACGCTGGGGTTAAACGCACAGAAAAGGTGAGGAGGAGGAACCCCAAATGCAGATCCACGCATCCCGCCGCAACGCTCACCTCTGCCCAGGTACACCATGCCATATTCCCTGCCCTGGGGGGTCTTGTACTCCACAGTGAAGCACACCTCCTTCCCAATCAGCTTCTTCCGCAGGAATTCACGGGCTGGGAAACCCCAGGGCTGGAAGGAAAGCACAAGGTTGTCATTTGGCAGCTCTGGGGTGAAAGTATGGGGCTGCCATGTCCCCATCCTATCCCCATCCCTTCATCCTGACCCTGCATCCCACCCTATCCTCATATCCCCATGCCCATATTCCTCCACCCCATCGCCACATCTCTACACCATCCCCACGTCCCCATCCCACCCTACATCCCCACATCCGCATCCCATGCCCGTGTCCCCATGGCTCCATCCTGACCTTACATCCACCCTATCCTCACATCCCCATGTCCCCATTCCTCCACCCCAACCCTGCATCCCACCCCATCCCCACATCTCCATACCATGCCCACATCCCCACCCCATCCCCACATCCCTAGCCCTACATCCTGACCCCTCATCCCAACCTGTCCCCATGTCCCCATTCCCACAACCCCATGTCCCCATCCTGACCCTCCATCCCACCCTGCATCCCCACATCCCCATCCCATTTCCACATCCCCATGGCTCCATCCTGACCCTGCATCCCACCCTGCATCCCCACATCCCCATCCCCATCCCATTTCCACATCCCCATGGCTCCATTCTGACCCTCCATCCCACCCTATATCCCCACATCCCCATCCCATACCCATGTCCCCATGGCTCCATCCTGACCCTCCATCCCACCCCATACCCATACCCACACCCCACGGCCCCATTTCCCATCCCCATGTCCTCATTTCCCATCCCCATTCCTCCACCCTGACCCTGCATCCCACACCATCCCCACATCCCCACCCCATCCCCACGTCCCCATCCTGTGTCCACACCCCCAGCCCTACATCCTGACCCCTCATCCCAACCCATCCCCGTGTCCCCATTCCCACAACCCCACATCCCCATCCTGACCCTCCATCCCACCCTGCATCCCCACATCCCCTTCCCATGCCCGTGTCCCCACGGCTCCATCCAGACCCTGCATCCCATCCTATCCTCACATCCCCATGCCCCCATTCCTCCACCCTGACCCTGCATCCCACCCCATCCCACATCTCCATACCATCCCCATGTCCCCATCCTACACCCACGTCCCCATCCCACCCTATATCCCCATCCCCATCCCATTCCCATGTCCCCATGGCTCCATCCTGACCCTGCATCCCACCCCATCCCCACATCTCCACCCCCATCCCATTTCCACATCCCCATGGCTCCATGCTGCCCCTGCATCCCACCCTGCATCCCCACATCCCCTTCCCATGCCCGTGTCCCCATGGCTCCATCCTGACCTTACATCCACCCTATCCTCACATCCCCATGCCCCCATTCCTACACCCTGACCCTGCATCCCACCCCATCCCACATCTCCATAACATCCCCATGTCCCCATCCTACACCCATGTCCCCATCCCACCCTATATCCCCATCCCCATCCCATTCCCATGTCCCCATGGCTCCATCCTGAACCTGTATCCCACCCCATACCCACATCCCCACCCCCATCCCATTTCCACATCCCCATGGCTCCATGCTGCCCCTGCATCCCACCCTGCATCCCCACATCCCCATTCCCATCCCATTCGCATGTCCCCATGTCCCCATCCTGACCCTCCATCCCACCCTGCATCCCCACATCCCCATCCCATGCCCACATCCCCATGGCTCCATCCTGACCCTCCATCCCACCCCATACCCATACCCACACCCCACGGCCCCATTTCCCATCCCCATGTCCTCATTTCCCATCCCCATCCCTCCATCCAGACCCTGCATCCCACCCTATCCTCACATCCCCATGCCCCCATTCCTCCACCCTGACCCTGCATCCCACCCCATCCCCATATCTCCATACCATCCCCACGTCCCTATCCCACCCTGCATCACCACATCCCCAACCCTCCCTATGTCTGCATCCCATCCCCACATCCCCATCCTACACCCATGTCCCCATCCCACCCTGCATCCTCACATCCCTATTCCCATCCCATTCCCATGTCCCCATCCTGACCCTCCATCCCACCCCATCCTCACATCCCCATCTCCATCCCATGCCCATGTCCCCATGGCTCCACCCCAACCCTGCATCCCACCCCATCCCCTCGTCTCAATACCATCCCCACGTCTCCATCCCACCCTGCATCCCCACATCCCCACACCATCCCTATTTCTGCATCCTATCCCCACATCCCCATCCCATGTCCACGTCCCCAGCCCTACATCCTGACCCCTCATCCCAACCCGTCCCCATGTCCCCCTTCCCACAACCCCATGTCCCCATCCTGACCCTCCATCCCATCCTATCCCCACATCCCCATCCCATTTCCACATCCCCATGGCTCCATGCTGACCCTGCATCCTCACCCTGCATCCCCACATCCCCATCCTACACCCATGTCCCCATCCCACCCTATATCCCCATCCCCATCCCATGTCCCCATGGCTCCATCCTGACCCTCCATCCCACCCCATCCCCACATCCCCACCCCCATCCCATTTCCACATCCCCATGGCTCCATCCTGACCCTCCATCCCACCCCATACCCACATCCCCATCCCATGCCCATATTCCCACGGCTCCATCCAAACCCTGCATCCCACCCTATCCTCACATCCCCATGCCCCCATTCCTCCACCCTGACCCTGCATCCCACCCCATCCCACATCTCCATACCATCCCCATGTCCCCATCCTACACCCATGTCCCCATCCCACCCTATATCCCCATCCCCATCCCATTCCCATGTCCCCATGGCTCCATCCTGACCCTGCATCCCACCCCATCCCCACATCCCCACCCCCATCCCATTTCCACATCCCCATGGCTCCATGCTGCCCCTGCATCCCACCCTGCATCCCCACATCCCCATTCCCATCCCATTCCCATGTCCCCATGTCCCCATCCTGACCCTCCGTCCCACCCCATCCCCACATCCCCACCCCCATCCCATTTCCACATCCCCATGGCTCCATGCTACCCCTGCATCCCACCCTGCATCCCCACATCCCCACCCTACACCCATGTCCCCATCCCACCCTATCCCCACATCCCCTTCCCATACCCATGTCCCCATGGCTCCATCCTGACCCTCCATCCCACCCCATATCCATACCCCCACCCCACAGCCCCACTTCTCATCCCCATGTCCTCATTTCCCATCCCCATCCCTCCATCCTGACCCTGCATCCCACCCCATCCCCACATCCCCATCCTGTGCCCACATCCCCAGCCCTACATCCTCACCCCTCATCCCAACCCGTCCCCATGTCCCCATTCCCACATCCCCATGTCCCCATCCTGACCCTCCATCCCACCCCATCCCCACACCCGCATCCCATGCCCATATCCCCACGGCTCCATCCAGACCCTGCATCCCAGCCTATCCTCACATCCCCATGCCCCCATTCCTCCACCCTGACCCTGCATCCCACCCCATCCCCATATCTCCATACCATCCCCACGTCCCCATCCCGCCATGCATCACCACATCCCCACACCATCCCTATGTCTGCATCCCATCCCCACGTCCCCATCCTACACCCATGTCCCCATCCCACCCTGCATCCCCACATCCCCACACCATCCCTATTTCTGCATCCTATCCCCACATCCCCATCCTGTGTCCACATCCCCAGCCCCACATCCTCACCCCTCATCCCAACCCATCCCCATGTCCCCATTCCCACAGCCCCATGTCCCCATCCTGATCCTCCGTCCCACCCCATCCCCACATCCCCATCTCCATCCCATGCCCATGTCCCCATGGCTCCACCCTGACCCTGCATCCCACCCCATCCCCACATCCCCATACCATCCCCACGTCCCCATCCCACCCTGCATCCCCACACCCCCACCCCATCCCTATGTCTCCATCCCATCCCCACATCCCCATCCCATGTCCACGTCCCCAGCCCTGCATCCTGACCCCGCATCCCAACCCGTCCCCATGTCCCCATCCTGACCCTCCATCCCATCCTATCCCCACATCCCCATCCCATTTCCACATCTCCATTTCCCATCCCCACATCTCCATTTCCCCACCCCACATCCCTATTTACCCACATCCCCATTTCCCATCCCCACGTCCCCTTTTCCCATCCCCACGTCCTCATTTCCCATCCCCATTTCCCCACCCCCCATCCCCACATCCCCATTTCCCCACCCCACATCCCCCACATCCCCATTCCCCCACCCCACATCCCCCATTTCCCCATTTTCCCACCCCCCATCCCCCATTTCCCATCCCCACATCCCCACATCCCCCCCATCCCCCATTACCCCATTTCCCCACCCCCCATCCCCCATTTCCCCACCCTCCATCCCCCCATCCCCATTTCCCCACCCCACATCCCCACATCCCCATTTCCCCACCCCACATCCCCCACATCCCCATTCCCCCACCCCACATCCCCCATTTCCCCATTTTCCCACCCCCCATCCCCCATTTCCCCACCCCACATCCCCCATTTCCCCATTTTCCC